>NC_088399.1:2676471-2681471 GCF_034236695.1 Oncorhynchus nerka
CAATGTTGTGCTGTTTAGTTGTGTATCGGATGCAAGTCAATGTGGAGACTATATACAGGGTATTCTGGTAGAGAGTCAATGTGGAGACTATATGCAAGTCATTCTGTTAAGTCAATGTGAGACTATATGCAGAAATTGCAGTACAGAGTCAATGTGAAATATATACAGAATTATTCTGATGCAGAGTCAATGTAGAATATATAAGGAGTGTTCACAGTACAGAGTCAATGTAGAGCTATATGAGGGCACCGGTACAGGTGTCATGGAGGCTATATACAGGTAATGGTACAGAGTCAATGTGGAGGCTATACAGTGTTACGGTACAGGTCAATGTGAGCTATATACAGGGTATTTTGATGCAAGTCAATGTGGAGGCTATATACAGGGTGTTACAGTACAGAGTCCACCGGTACAGAGTGGAGGCTATATACAGGGTGTTACGGTACAGAGTCAATGTGGAGCTATATACAGGGGGTACCGGTACAGAGTCAATGTGGAGGCTATATACAGGGTGTTACGGTACAGAGTCAATGTGGAGACTATATACAGGGTGTTACGGTACAGAGTCAATGTGGAGACTATATACAGGGTGTTACGGTACAGAGTCAATGTGGAGACTATATACAGGGTGTTACGGTACAGAGTCAATGTGGAGACTATATACAGGGTGTTACGGTACAGAGTCAATGTGGAGACTATATACAGGGTGTTACGGTACAGAGTCCATGTGGAGGCTATATACAGGGTGTTACGTGTACAGAGTCAATGTGGAGACTATATACAGGGTGTTACGGTACAGAGTCAATGTGGAGGCTATATACAGGGTGTTACGGTACAGAGTCAATGTGGGAGCTATATACAGGTGTTAAGGTACAGAGTCAATGTGGAGGCTATATACAGGGTGTTACGGTACAGAGTCAATGTGGAGGGTATATACAGGGTGTTACGGTACAGAGTCAATGTGGAGGGTATATACAGGGTGTTACGGTACAGAGTCAATGTGGAGGCTATATACAGGGTGTTACGGTACAGAGTCAATGTGGAGGCTATATACAGGGTGTTACGGTACAGAGTCAATGTGGAGACTATATACAGGGTGTTACGGTACAGAGTCAATGTGGAGACTATATACAGGGTGTTACCGGTACAGAGTCAATGTGGAGACTATATACAGGGTGTTACGGTACAGAGTCAATGTGGAGACTATATACAGGGTGTTACGGTACAGAGTCAATGTGGAGACTATATACAGGGTGTTACGGTACAGAGTCAATGTGGAGACTATATACAGGGTGTTACGGTACAGAGTCAATGTGGAGACTATATACAGGGTGTTACGGTACAGAGTCAATGTGGAGACTATATACAGGGTGTTACGGTACAGAGTCC
The DNA here is from genome assembly GCF_034236695.1 of Oncorhynchus nerka. Lineage (NCBI taxonomy): Eukaryota > Metazoa > Chordata > Actinopteri > Salmoniformes > Salmonidae > Oncorhynchus > Oncorhynchus nerka. Next base: position 2,677,861 of record NC_088399.1, read on the forward strand.
ATGTGGAGGCTATATACAGGGTGTTACGGTACAGAGTCAATGTGGAGACTATATACAGGGTGTTACGGTACAGAGTCAATGTGGAGGCTATATACAGGGTGTTACGGTACAGAGTCAATGTGGAGACTATATACAGGGTGTTAATGTACAGAGTCAATGTGGAGGCTATATACAGGGTGTTACGGTACAGAGTCAATGTGGAGGGTATATACAGGGTGTTACGGTACAGAGTCAATGTGGAGGGTATATACAGGGTGTTACGGTACAGAGTCAATGTGGAGGCTATATACAGGGTGTTACGGTACAGAGTCAATGTGGAGGCTATATACAGGGTGTTACGGTACAGAGTCAATGTGGAGACTATATACAGGGTGTTACGGTACAGAGTCAATGTGGAGACTATATACAGGGTGTTACGGTACAGAGTCAATGTGGAGGCTATAAACAGGGTGTTACGGTACAGAGTCAATGTGGAGACTATATACAGGGTGTTACGGTACAGAGTCAATGTGGAGACTATATACAGGGTGTTACGGTACAGAGTCAATGTGGAGGCTATATACAGGGGGCACCGGTACAGAGTCAATGTGGAGGCTATATACAGGGTGTTACAGTACAGAGTCAATGTGGAAGCTATATACAGGGGGAACCGGTACAGAGTCAATGTGGAGGCTATATACAGGGTGTTACGGTACAGAGTCAATGTGGAAGCTATATACAGGGGGTACCGGTACAGAGTCAATGTGGAGGCTATATACAGGGGGTACCGGTACAGAGTCAATGTGGAGACTATATACAGGGGGTACCGCTACAGAGTCAATGTGGAGGCTATATACAGGGGGTACCGGTACAGAGTCAATGTGGAGGCTATATACAGGGGGTACCGGTACAGAGTCAATGTGGAGGCTATATACAGGGGGTACCGGTACAGAGTCAATGTGGAGGCTATATACAGGGTATTACGGTACAGAGTCAATGTGGAGGCTATATACAGGGTGTACCGGTACAGAGTCAATCTGGAGGCTATATACAGGGTGTTACGGTACAGAGTCAATGTGGAGGCTATATACAGTGTGTACCGGTACAGAGTCAATGTGGAGGCTATATACAGGGTATTACGGTACAGAGTCAATGTGGAGGCTATATACAGGGTATTACGGTACAGAGTCAATGTGGAGGCTATATACAGGGTATTACGGTACAGAGTCAATGTGGAGGCTATATACAGGGTATTACGGTACAGAGTCAATGTACGAGGGTACAGGTTTGTTGAGGTAATTGAGGTAATATGTACATGCAGGAAGGAGTTAAGTGACTATGTATAGATTATAAACAGAGATTTGGAAAAGTTTATAGCCTATTGATGAACTGTTCATCTTGGGGGTAGAAGCTGTTACGGAGCCTTTTGGTCCTCGACTTGGCGCTCTGGCACCGCTTTCCTTGCGGTAGCAGAGAGAACAGTCTTTGATTGTGGTGACTGAATTCTTGGACACATTTCCTCGGACACAGCCTGGTGTAGAGGTCCTGGATGGCAGAAAGCTTGGCCCCAGTGATGTACTGGGCCGTACTCACTACCCTCTGTAGTGCCTTGGCCCCAGTGATGTACTGGGCCCTACTCACGTACTCACTACCCTCTGTAGCACCTTGCGGTTGGAGGCCGAGCAGTTGCCGTAACAGGCGGTGACGCAACCAATCGGGATGCTCTCCATTATACAGCTGTTTGAGGATCTGGGGACCCAATTGTTTTTAGTCTCCTGAGGGGGAATAGGCCTTGCCCTCTTCCCCACTGTCTTGGTGAGCTTGGCCTGGCCCTCTTCCCCACTGTCTTGGTGAGCTTGGACAGTTTGTTGGTGACACCACATATGACTTATTGTTTACACAGTGATGTTGTTTACTCTGTGTTGGAGGGGAAACTCTCCTTTAGCTGCATGGATGGTAACAGTCGGCGTGAGGAGGATGGGAGGAATCTCTACTGGTAGATTCAACAACCCTAAGCCTCACAATGACTTGTTTTCATAATAACTTGTTTCTCTTCACAAGAGTAACAAGCTTTCTTTCACTCCCTCTGTTTATTTTGTTTTGTGTGTGTGTGTGTGTGTGTGTGATATCTACAGCAGCACATCTGGAAGGCATTACTGTGCTGAGACAGATTAACTGTCTGGTGACGTAGAGCTTAGTTGGAGAGAGAGAGACAGAGAGAGGGGGAGAGATGCTGAGAGAGCGATGGAGAGGGGGAGAGAGAGACGGAGACACCTGGTTGAGCCAGATCTCTCTCTCTCTCTCTCTCTCTCTCTCTCTCTCTCTCTCTCTCTCTCTCTCTCTCAAAATACAGAGCAGAGCTCCAGTAGTTATATGAACAACCAGGCCTTTCTTCATCAGAGACTCTCTCTCCATCTGGTTACATTACAGCAGACAGCCAATCACTCATCACTCAGCATCTGAGTTTATAAATGTGCAGTGGTGAGGAGAGGGGTGAGGCCCTCATCGTGAGGGTGGAGGGGTTAGGCGGGGAGGGGTGAGGCGGGGAGGGGTGAGGGTGGAGGGGTTAGGCGGGGGGAGGGGTGAGGCCCTCATCGTGAGGGTGGAGGGGTGAGGCCCTCATCGTGAGGGTGGAGGGGTTAGGCGGGGAGGGTGAGGCGGGGAGGGGTGAGGGTGGGAGGGCGGGGAGGGGTCAGGGTGGAGGGGTGAGGCGGGGAGGGGTTGGGCGGGGGTGATCGTGAGGGTGGAGGGGTTAGGCGGGGAGGGGTGAGGCGGGGGAGGGGTCAGGGTGGAGGGGTTAGGCGGGAGGGTGAGGGGGAGGGGTTAGGCGGGAGGGGGAGGGTGAGGGGTTAGGGCGGGGAGGGTGGGGGGGTGAGGCGGGGAGGGGTGAGGGTGGAGGGGTTAGGCGGGGAGGGGTGAGGGTGGAGGGGAGGGGGGAGGGGTGAGGGTGGAGGGGTTAGGCGGGGAGGGGTGAGGCGGGGAGGGGTGAGGGTGGAGGGGTTAGGCGGGGAGGGTGAGGGTGGAGGGGTTAGGCGGGGGAGGGGTTAGGCGGGGAGGGGTGAGGCGGGGAGGGGTGAGGGTGGAGGGGTGAGGCGGGGAGGGGTGAGGGTGGAGGGGTGAGGCGGGGAGGGGTGAGGGTGGAGGGGTGAGGCGGGGAGGGGTGAGGGGGGAGGGGTGAGGCGTGAGGGGAGGGTGAGGCGGGGAGGGTGAGGGTGGAGGGGTGAGGCGGGGAGGGGTGAGGGCGGGAGGGGTTAGGCGGGGAGGGTGAGGCGGGGAGGGGTGAGGCCCTCATCGTGAGGGTGGAGGGGTGAGGCGGGGAGGGGGTGAGGGTGAGGGTGGAGGGGTGAGGCGGGGAGGGGTGAGGCCCACATCGTGAGGGTGGAGGGGTGAGGCCCACATCGTGAGGGTGGAGGGGTGAGGCCCACATCGTGAGGGTGGAGGGGTGAGGCGGGGAGGGGTGAGGCCCACATCGTGAGGGTGGAGGGGTGAGGCCCACACAGTGGTAGATACAATAACACAGTGGTAGATACAATAACACAGTGGCAGATACAATAACACAGTGGCAGATACAATAACACAGTGGCAGATACAATAACACAGTGGCAGATACAATAACACAGTGGCAGATACAA